>NC_051081.1:9417824-9448194 GCF_004664715.2 Peromyscus leucopus
ATAATCTTCCAAAGATACCAACAGCTCTACCTTTAAAATGGTTAACAGACAAGCCTGTATGGGTTCAGCAATGGCCTTTAACAGCAGAGAAACTCCAGGCTTTAGAAGAGCTGGTAGAAGAACAGTTAAATGCTCAGCATATTGAAGAATCAACTAGCCCTTGGAATTCTCCTGTATTTGTTATTAAAAAGAAATCTGGTAAATGGAGAATGGTAACAGACCTTAGAGCAATTAACAAAGTAATTCAGCCAATGGGCTCCCTACAATCTGGGATGCCTTTGCCTACTCTGTTACCAAAAGGATGGCCTCTCATAGTTATTGATTTAAAAGACTGTTTCTTTTCAATACCCTTACAAGAAAAAGACAGAGAAAGATTTGGATTTGCTTTCACAGTGCCTACTTATAATAATTCTCAACTGGTTAAAAGATTTCAATGGAGGGTCCTCCCACAGGGAATGTTGAATAGTCCAACTCTGTGCCAATATTTTGTGCAACAGCCATTGGAAGTGACATGTAAAAAATTCCTAAATCTATAATTTATCATTATATGGATGATATTTTACTAGCTGACTCAAATGCAGATACTTTAGAAAGAATGTTTGAAGAAGTAAAGAAAATTTTGCCCGGCTGGGAATTACAAATTGCTCCTGAAAAGATACAAAGAGGAGATTCTATTAATTATTTAGGGTATAAAATAGAGCTACAAAAAATTAGACCCCAAAAGGTGCAAATTAGGAGAGATAGACTACAGACTCTTAATGACTTTCAAAGATTATTTAGAGATATTTCTCATGTAGGAACTATTGTTGGGGTAAACAATGATGAACTGACTAATTTGTTCAAAACCTTAGAAGGTGACAAGGACTTAAATAGTCCAAGAGAATTATCACCTGAAGCTGAGAATGAATTGCCTTGGTAGAAAAGAAACTACATGAAGGGCACGTGGATAGTGATCCAAAGCTGGATTGCATTTTGGTTATTTTACCTTCTAGGCAATCTCCTACTGGAATATTAATGCAGAGGGAAGATATTATATTGGAATGGATATTTTTACCAAATAAACCAAATAAAAAATTAAAAACTTATGTGGAAAAAATCTCTGAATTGATTTGGAAAGGAAAATTGAGACTTCGTCAATTAGCAGGAATAGACCCAGCAGAAATTGTCGTACCTTTAACTAAGGAGGACATTGAAAAATTATGGACAGAAAGTGAACCTTGGCAAAGAGCTTGCAGTAATTTTTGGGGAGAAATTAACAGCAAATATCCCAAAAGCAACAGAATTGATTTCATAAAGAGAGCTGTTTGGATCCTGCCTTGAATTGTACAGCAAAAACCCATATCTGGAGTTGGTACATTTTATAAACATGCGAACAAACAAGGAAAGGCAGGTTACAAATCAGAAAATATAAGTAAAGTGGTTCAAAGTCCTTATAATTCAGTGCAAAAATCAGAATTGTATGCTATTCTGTTGGTATTAATGGATTTTTCAGAACCTCTCAACATAGTAACTGACTCTCAGTATGCTGAAAGAGTGGTATTACATATTGAGACTGCAGAATTTATCCCTGATGCTTCAGAATTAACTTCAGTATTTATTCAATTACAAGATACAATCAGGAAAAGGAGTTATCCTTTATATATAACTCACATCTGATCTCATACTGGTCTGCCAGGCCCTTTAGCACCAGGCAATGATGAGATTGATAAATTATTGATAGGAAATGTGATGGAGTCCTCAGAATTTCATAAAAAACATCATGTCAATAGTAAAGGTTTAAAAAAGGATTTTTGCACAACCTGGCAACAAGCCAAAGAAATAGTAAAGAAATGTCCTACTTGTTCCTTCTATAATCAAACGCCATTACCAGCAGGATGTAGCCCAAAGGGTACTCAGAGTAATGAAATCTGGCAGATGGATGTGTTTCACTTTGCAGAATTTGGAAAATTGAAATATTACACCACACCATTGATACTTATTCAGGATTTCAATGGGCAACTGCTTTGAGTTCTGAAAAAGCTGATTCTGTAATCACTCATTTGCTAGAAGTTATGGCCATCATGGGTATACCTGCACAAATCAAAACTGACAATGCTCCATCATATGTCTCTGTTAAAATGAAACAGTTTTTTGCTTATTACAAAATAAAGCATATTACAGGTATACCACATAATCCTACAGGTCAAGCAGTTATAGAAAGATCAAACAGAACTCTAAAGGATATGCTAAATAAACAGAAAGGAGTAACAAAAACCCCCAGAAATAGACTGTATAATGCTCTATTAACTTTGAATTTTCTGAATGCCAATGAGAAAGGAAGAATAGCTGCAGAGAGACACTGGGTAATAGAAAAAACTACAGAATTTAAACAGCCTATAGACTTTAAGGATGTGCTGACCTCAGAATGGAAACCAGGGTATGTATTATGTTGGGGACGAGGTTTTGCTTTTGTTTCTACAGGAGAAGATAAGCTGTGGGTACCATCAAAATTGATAAAGGTTCGATTTGAACAAGAGAAACCTCTTAATTAGAGGACGTGATAGTTCATCAACCAGCATGAACATCCAATTTAAACTAACTTGTACCAGTAACACATGCCTTTTCATTTAATCAAATAATAACTTGCCAAAAAGGAACATCCCCATTATTAGTCTTGGGGAAAGGTTTTTGTTTTTGTCTTTTAGGAGAATGAAAGTTAAGGAATCTAAGGAACACTGGACAAATGAGACAACTGAAGAAAAGGGACAAATCATCTATCCCAGGAAACAGAGTGAAACGGCATATGGGTATATATAATCTAAGAAAATTTTATGTCTTCTTAAATGTTTGTTTCTGCTTTTCTCTAAAGATTTAACACTATTGGTCTTCTAATAGTCCCAGTTCAATTAAAATTTAAAGCTGACTTTGGAGTTGGAGAATGGCTCTCTCCTTCTTTAAACTCAAGCATGTTGTTAAAAGGAAAATACAAACTCCCTGTATCATGCCAGAATAAAAGAGCCATTTTCTGCTATGGGACAGGACAAAAGCCAAATTAATTAAGGGACTATTCTATTACTAATCTCAACTCTTTGATTCTATTCTGATTCTTTAAACTTTTCTTAAAGTATAAATTTCATATCAAAATTTACAAGATATATATATGTATATATATACATTTTAAACTTTGTTAAGATATGAATGGTCACATAGAGTACTAACTAATTCTAGGAAAAAGGCTTCAATTAGCTGCATACATATGTCTTTGTGTTCGAGTCTCTTATCAGTTTTCTGCAGGAAATCACGGCCAGGCCTAACATCAACTGAAGTCTCCAGGAAGAAGATGGGGCCCCACAACAACAACAACAATAATTCCACGTGGACAATAATAATATCACTAAACTGACAAACATCACCTACAGATCAGCTTTGAACTACAAGGTGCTCAGAGCAATTTTGAGATGACTAGCTGAGATGATCCAGTCTCAAAGACTACTTGAATAAGGACTTGAGATAAACCCTGAACTTTGGCATTATACACAGACTGGATAATAATGAATGATATAGTTACCTTTCCTAGAATTTTAAAATTAACCTAAATTTTTCTTTCAGGATAAAGATAACTTTGCCCATACCCAGCAGGATGCAATTTTAAGAATATGACACCCACATTCCCAAAGAGGTGGTGTGGGGTGGGTGGTTTTTGGTTCTTTTTAATGGGTTTTGGGTCTGGGATAATTTTCATTATTTAGGGGGGTTGGTTACAAGTTGTCAAGGGTTAGGAAAAAGGCAAAGCAAAGGAGATTAGATTTAAGGTTCTTATTTAAAAGAAAGAAAGAAAGAAAGAAAGAAAGAAAGAAAGAAAGAAAGAAAGAAAGAAAGAAAGAAAAGAAAAGAAAAGAAAAAGACAATTACTAGTTTTAAATACTTTACATTATTACCAACTATTAGGATATAAAGAAATGAAAGTTAGTAGTAGACATTACAATAGAAATTGCAGTCATATTAGATATGTTTTAAAAATTGAGCATATATATTTTAGACAGGTCATCTTCAAACCCTTCAGAGATCTACCGAATATGGCATTTAAAATGTTTTAATAACTTAGAAATTTTTCTTTTTTGAGACATGTCGGCTCCTGGCAATACCAATCTACATCAGAGAATATATGGGCATTGAAGAAACTGCATATGGAGTCAACTTTCATTTTGGCAAAAGTTAGCCACTGGACAACAAAGTATCCTCGAATCAACAGGACAAAATGGACAGACAGAACAGGAAACAAAGGACTATCGATTCCTGCCAAATCAAGTGTGGTTATGGCTTTATCAAAAGGCATCCTCTGAGTCCAGGACAATATGGCACCATCCCTGAAGTGGCCTTCACAATCTGGAAAAGGCACAGTGCCCTTTTCCTCGAAGGCAGCTGAACAGGCAGTGGGCCGATGGCTTCTGTTGTGCAATGGAACAGCAACTGAAAGCTCACACCTCTCAATAGTAGACTGGCATTTAATAGAGGGATGTGGAGAAGAAGGGGATGCTGAGATGAAGCCATATGTACACAGCCAAGAAGAATGGACAGCTGAATTCAAAAACCATCAACAATTTCCAGAATTTAAAATTCTGAATCATGACATGACACTAGTGGAATTCAGGTGTCTCTGGTACATGGATTGCTCTCACCCAATGTGAGGTTGAACTGTTGACCTTGTGTACAACCTACTTCACAAATGAGTCTGTCAGATACGATAAGCCTATAGGTTGAAGATGATGTCCCAACACTGCGGAGAAACCTCAGGTGACTGTCCAGGCAGCTGGCTGTTTCTGTCAACTCACAAATTTTTTGGAAGTTGCTTGCGTGCACTGTTTTTATTTTTGTTAGCTAATATTATTTCCTTCTTGGGTCTCTGAGGGAGTTGAAGATTAGTTAGTTATAGTTGAAGATTAATTAGGATAGAAAGTGAATTAGATACATTTTGGACTTACTAAAATAGGATAGATAAGGGAATTATTTTCTCTGATTTGTCAAATACAAATGGACTAGACATCGTTTAGGTATTTGTTACTTGTATATATTGTATATAGTTATTGTACTTTTGTATATAGTTTTTCTTTTGTTAGTTATAACCTTTTGCCTTTTTTCTTTTTATTAAAATAGAAAAGGGGAAATATGGTGATATTTTATTTGTACTGAAATATGATTTTAATTGTATGTTAATAAATAAAGTTGCCCAGGTGTCAGAGCTATTAGAGCCATAGCAAGAGCGTGGTGGTTAGAAGAGCTAGGTAGATTTCTGTGTGTTCAGGGATACAGCCAGTATTGGAGACATATGCCTTTAAGACCTGGAGGGCGGTACTTACAGGCAGTGACGAGGCAGTCATGTGGTTGGGTTTACAAACAATAAGAAGGCAGAACAGAAAGACTATTTAAAGACAGACAAACAGGAAGAAGTCTCTCTCAGGGAAGCTAGGAGCACTGCAGGAGGTAAGATTTTATCTCTGAGCTCTGACCTCTCGGCTTTCTCTTTTACATTGGCTCTGTGTTTCTTATTTTAATAAGACGATTGGTTACATCTACAAAATGCCTATTGTGATAAACTATGCTGCTAGGGGTGATAGAACAGCTATAGCAGATAGAACCAAAAATTCAGGAGAAACAATAAAGCAAATTTTCTGGCAAACTTCTAAAACTGAACAAAGACCAACATTAAAAATACAAATAAATGGCTTTTTCATGAAGGGTCTTGTAGACACAGGTATGGATATAACAATAATTGCACCAGAATCTTGGCATCCAAATTGTCCTCTTCAGGAGGTAAATGTTCACCTGTTAGGGATTGGAACATTTTCTCAAGTAAAATGGAGCACAAGATGGGATGAATATATAGGGCCAGGACAGAGAGGAAAATTAAAGTCATATGGGGCTATTCAATAATAGCTATGAATTTATGGGGCCATGATCTATTACAACAATGGAATACCCAGATTAACATTCTTCCAACCTCAGAAACAAACCATAAACTAACACATGTTTCTGAGAGAAATATTAGAATATATGATAACAGTCACCAGCCATCAAATTGTACAGGAACAGGGCACAAAAGCTCTGACCTTTCAAAGACACTGATACCTCTATCTTTAAAATGGTTAACAGACAAGCCTGTATGGGTTCAGAAATGACCTTTAACAGCATAAAAACTACAGGCTTCAGAACAGCTGGTACAGGAGCAGTTAAATGCTCATCATATTGAAGAATCAACCACTCTTTGGAATTCTCCTGTCTTTGTTATTCAAAAGAAATCTGGTAAGTAGAGAATGGCAACTTACCTAAGAGCAATCAACAAGATAATTCAGCCAATTCCCTACAATCTGGAATTCTTTTGCCTACTCTGATAGCTAACAGATGGCCTCTTATTGTTATCAATTTAAAGAGGGTTTCTTTTCAATACCCTTACAAGAAAAAGACAGAGAAAGATTTGCCTTCATGGTTCCTACTTATAATAATTCTCAGCCAATTAAGAGATATCAGTGGAGGGTTCTCACATAGGGAATATTAAATTGCCCAACACTGTGCCAATATTTTGTATGACAGCCATTGGAAGTAACACATAATCAATTTCCTGAATCTATAATTTATCATTACGTGGATAATATTTTACTAACTGATTTAAATGCAGATACCTTAGAAAGAATGTTTGAAGAAGCAAAGAAAATTTTGCCTTATTTGGGGACTACAAATTGCTTCAGAAAAGATACAAAGAGAAGGTTCTATTAATTATTTAGGATATAAAAAAGGTCTACAAAAATTAGACCCCAAAGGTATAAATTAGGAGAGATTGATCATGGACTCTTAATGACTTTCAAAGATTATTCAGAGACATTTTCTTTTTTTTTCTTTTTTTTTAAGAAAAAGATTTTTTTAATTTATTTTACATACCAATCAAAGATCCCCCTCATTCCTCTTTCAACCCCTTGAGCCTCCCCGCAACCTATGCCCATTCCTTCCTACAAGAAACTAAGGCCTCCCTTGGGGAGTCAGCAGAGCCTGGTACATTTAGAAGAGGCAGGTCCAAGCCCCTTCCCTTCCTAAAGACTGTGTGAGGTATCCTATCATAGGTAGGGGGCTCCAAAAATCCTGCTCATGTACCCAGGATGGATTCTGATCCTACTACCAGGGGGCTCCTTAAAAAGAACAAGCTACACAACTGCAGAGACATTTTCTATGTACTGTTGTTGGGGTAAAAAAGGATGAACTGCATAATTTTTTCAAAACCTTAGAAGGTAATGAGGACTTAAATAGTTCAAGAAAATTATCAGGTGAAGCTGACATTGATTTGGCCTTGGTGGAAAAGAAAATACAGGATGCACATGTGGATCATGTGGATCCAAAGCTTGATTGAATTTTGGTTATTTTATCCTCTATACATCTACTACAGCAATTTTAATGCAGATGGAAGGTATTATATTGGAATAACTATTTCTACCAAATAGACAAAGTAAAAAATTAAAAACTTATATGGAAAAGATTTCTGACTTGATTTTAAAAGGAAAATTGAAACTTTATCAATTAGCAGGAATAGACCCAGAAGAAATTGTAGTACCTTTAACTAAGGATGATATTGACAAATTATGAGTAGAAAATGAACCTTATGAGTGGGAGCAATGAAGGGCAAGGGTCAAGGGAAAGAGAGCAGGAGATCCCAGCTGGATCAAGAACAGAGAGGGAGAACAAGGAATAGGAGACCACGGTAAATGAAGACCACATGAGAAAAGGAAGAAACAAAGTGCTAAAGAGGCCCACAGAAATCCACAAAGATACCCCCACAAAAGACTGCTGGCAATGGTCAAGAGACAGCCGGGACTGACCTACTCTGGTGATGGGATGGCCAAACACCCTAATAGTTGTGCCAGAAACCCCCTCCAAGGACCGAGGAATCTGGATGCAGAGATCCACGGCTAGGCCCCAGGTGGAGTGCTGGGAGTCTAATTAGTGAGAAAGAGGAGGGTTTATATGAGCGAGAAATGTTGAAACCAAGGTTGGATAAAGCACAGGGACAAATAGCCAAACGAATGGAAACACATGAACTATGAACCAAAGGCTGAGGGGCCCCCAACTGTATCAGGCCCTCTGAATAGTTGAGACAGTCGATTGGCTTGATCTGTTTGGGAGGCATCTAGGCAGTGGTACCGGTGCATGAGTTGGCTGTTTGAAACCTGGGACTTATACAGGGATGCTTGGCCCAGTCTGGGAGGAGGGGACTGGACCTGCCTGGACTGAGTCTATCAGGTCGATCTCAGTCCTCAGGGGAGGCCTTGCTCTGGAGGAGGTGGGAATGGGAGGTGGGCTGGGGGGAGGTGGAGGGGGGCAGGAAGGGAGAGAACAAGGGAATCTGTGGCTGTTATGTGGAACTGAATGGTATTGTAAAATAAAATTTAAAAAAAAAAGAAAAAAGGTAAAGAACTTCCTTAAATATGACACAATGTTAGTATACACTTCAATGAATGAGAAGAATAAAGACCATTCATTAAAAAAAAGAAAGAAAGAAAAAGAAAATGAACCTTGGCAAAGAGCTTGAAGTAATTTTTTGGGAGAGATTAACAAGAAATACTCCAAAAGTGATAGGTTCAACTTATAAAGAGAGCTGATTGGATTCTACCTCAAATTGTACAGGAAACACCAATACTTGGAGCCCCTACATTTTATACAGATGCAAGCAAACAAAAATGCAGGATACAAATCAAAAAATTAAGTAAAATGGTTAAAAGTCCTTATAATTCAGTTCAAAAATTGGAGTTATATGTTATTCTGATGGTATTAATAGATTTTTTGGAACCTCTTAACATAATTATTGACTCTCAGTATGCTTAGACTGGTATACATATTGAGACTGCAGAATTTATCCCTGATGAGTCAAAACTAACTTTGATATTTGTCCAATTACAAGATATAATCAGGAATAGGAAGCATCCCTTATATGTAACTCACTACTGATTCCATATGGGTCTGCCAGGATTTCTAGTACAAGGTAATGATGAGATCAATCAACTATTGATAGGACATTTGCTGGAGGCCTCAGAATTTTGTAAAAAAAAAAAAATATGTCAATAGCAAGAGTTTAAAAAAGGATTTTTCCATAACCTGGTAACAAGCCAAGGAAACTATAAAGAAATGTCTTACTTGTTCTTTATACAACCAGACTCCACCACCATCAGGATGTAATCCAAAGGACACTCAGAAGAATGAAATCTGGCAGATGGATATGCTTCATTATGCAGAAGTTGGAAAGTTGAAATATATACACCACTCCATTGATACTAATTCAGGATTTCAATGAGCAACTTCTCTGAGTTCTGAAAAGGCTGATTCTGTAATCACACATTTACTAGAAATTATGACCATCATGGGTATGCCTGCAAATTTTAAAACTGATAATTCTCCAGCATATGTCTCTGGTAAAATGAAACAGTATTTTCTTTTTACAATATAAAGCATATTACAGGTATACCACACAGACCCACAGGCCAAGCAGTCATAGAAAAAACAAATCAAACTCTGCGGGGCTTGGGGAACCTGGAGAGAAGCCCTCCAGCAACAAATGGCGCCCAACGGCTCGAGTTTCCACCTTAAACCTGAGAATATTTAATAACCAATTCTAAACAGAGCCAAAACCAGGTTCCTGCTTCTTGTCTCATACGGGCAGCTAGATGCGGCAAAACGCAAGTTTGGACACTGGCGGGTTCCTGGCGGGTGCGTTTGACCGGCAGTATGGCGGAAATGAGGCATCTGCCAGTGGCAAATTAAGCTGTGTGGTAGATTTAGTCTTTACTAGTATTTAAAAAAAAAAAAAAAAAAAAAAGGTTTCTGGGCTACACGCTGCTTTGATAAAAGCTTAGACCCACTATTTCTGAGACTTGATGACTCCCAGAGCTGGCGGAAAACATACCACTGCCATGTTGGGAAGCTGAAGTGGGCGGAGCCAGCAGCCACAGCGCCGTTTCAGGCTTACAATGGTACAGTTTAAAGCAATAGGCTCAAGGCTCAAGGTAATATAAAACATAAGCCACATAAAGATGGCTACCACACAGAGAATCTGGATTATGTTCTCTTTGATATTCATAACTAAAGAAAAACATTTGATTACAAAAGCTGTTGAGTTATGCCAAAATGTATATTTTAAAGGTACCTTGACTTCAAAATTTGGATATAAGGATATGTTACTTTGGAAAAGAGGTTCTGCTTTTGTTTCCACAGAAAGCCAGAGGCTGTGGACTTGTTCCAGATTAAGATACATCAGGTTTCACCAGCCAAGACCCCTGAAAGGACTCCGATGACACCATGGCCCAGATGATCCAACATCCAGATCAGTTTCAAGGCAACTGGTTCACACAATACAGCCTCACGGACTACCCCATAGGTCTAAAATTTTCTTTGCGTCCCCATAAGATACAGCGCCCCCCTCCAGCAGGAAGTAGTAAGAGATGCTACGCCCAAATTCCCAAATATACCAAGCTGGCTTTAGAGGTGGAATTGGCTCACTCCCCCTCTAAACCCAGACATATTGCTTAAAAAAAAAAAAATGGTTAAGGGATTCTTGTGTCCCAAATCAGAAGAGCCCTCTGGTGTGGGACAGAGAAAAACCAATATTTTTATTTAAAACAGGTTGATTATAAATGTGATCTCTTTCTAAAAAAGAAAAGGGGATATGATATATAGGAGGATATGGAGATGATAAGATAAAAGGGTAGATTAATGAACCTACTTTTAAAGAACAACTTGTTTAAAATGTTTTACATTGGTATAGATTTTAGTTTATGTTTAAAATGTTTTACATTGGTATAAATTTTAGTTCATTGATGCAAACTTGAAGTTAATTTTGTTATACTGTATATATATATATTTCTATTCTTGTTTGAGGTATTATGTTTATATAACTCATTTAAAATTGTAATGGATAATTAAAAAATAGATTAATAATTAGTCATCTATGATAATCATATCTGTAGCCATGTTAGTTAAGTCTTCTAGGTATACATAGATATATTTCAGATAGATAGGTAATCTTCAAACACTTCATAGACCTGGAGAATATGGCATTTAAATAACTTAGAATTCTGTTGACGTGAGACACAATTGCTCCTGGCTGCACCAATTTGATCCGAGAGAATGTTGGGCTTCTAAGAGATTTCCATTTGGAAGTTTGTCTTCTTGGCACAAAATGGCCTACTGGGCAAAGAACTGCCCTTGCCTTGATGGCTGACAGTACAAATGCAATGCTGTCCTTTCTGGACAAGCGGGACACAAGGAAAGCGACCACTGTACTCTGCCAAGACAGGGTAAGATGGTCTCTTAAAATTCCTGCTTCTAAAAATGGTCTGTCAGATACTCTAGGCCTGTAGCCAATTTGAATGCACCAACAATGCTAAAAAAACATTAGGTGACTGTCCAGGCTGCCAGCTGTCTTGGTCTACTCTTGCAAGATTCCCGAAAGTTGCTTGCATCCATCTACCATTTCTCAGGTACCATTATGTTCCTTCTCAGGTCTTTGATGTGGTTGAAGACTAGATAGTTGTAATTTCCTCAGTTATGATAAAAGATAAGTTAGCTATAAAACCTTAAACTCACAAATATAAGATAAATAGGACATCTTCTTTAATATTGTAACTATAATTCTTGCTCGGTAATTGTTTTGTTATATGTAATTTTACCATGTTAAAGTTAAAACCTTCCTTTTTAAAAAAAGAAGAAAGGGGAAGTGCTGTGGATATCACTCTATGTAAATAAAACACTGATGGCCAGTGACCAGGCAGGAAGTATAGGCGGGACAAAGAGAGAGGAGAATTGGGGAAACAGGAAGAAGGAGGAGAGAGACTGCAGCCACCGCCAGGACAAGCAGCATGTAGAGACTCTGGTAAGCCACCAGCCACGTGGCAAGGTATAGATTTATAGAAATGGGTTAATTTAAGATAAAAGAGCAGTTAGCAAGAAGCCTGCCACGGCCATACAGTTTATAAGTGATATAAGCGTCTGAGTGATTATTTTATAAGTGGATTGTGGGACTGCAGGGCTTGGGGAACCTGGAGAGAAGCCCTCCAGCAACAAAACTCTAAAGGATATGCTAAGTAAACAGAAAGGGGTAAAAAAAAACTCCCAGAAATAGACTACATAATGCTCTATTAACTTTGAATTTTTCTCAGTGCTAATGAGAAAGGAACAACAGCTGTGGAGAGACATAGGATTATAGAAAGAACTACAGAATTAAATCAGCCTGTATGCTTTAAAGATGTGATGACCTCAGAATGGAAACCAGAATGTACTATGTTGGGGACAAGTTTATTCTTTTGTTTCTACAGGAGTAGATAAGCTATGGATTCATCAAAATTGATGAAGTTTGATTTGAACAAGAGAAACTGCTCAACTAAAAGAGGTAATAATAGTTCATCAACCAGCATGACCATCCAATTTATTTATTTTTTTTCTTTTTTTTTTTTTTTTCGAGACAGGGTTTCTCTGTGTAGCTTTGCACCTTTCCTGGAACTCACTTGGTAGCCCAGGCTGGCCTCAAACTCACAGAGATCTGCCTGGCTCTGCCTCCTGAGTGCTGGGATTAAAGGCATGCGCCACCACCGCCCAGCAATGACCATCCAATTTAAATTAACTTATACCACTAACAAATGCTTTTCATTTGGTCAGATATAACTTGCCAAAAGGGAAACTTCCCAAAGTTAGGGTTGGGAAGTTTTTGTTTTTGTCTTTCAGGAAAATGAAGCCTAAGGAATCTGAAGAACACTGGACAAATGAGACATATGAAGAAAAAGGACAAATCATCCAGAAAAAAAATGTCCTAAGTAAAAGAGTAAATTTCCCTATTTGTATATCACACATAAAGTTTCATAAGTCTTCCTAAATGTTTGTTTCTCCTGTTCTCTACAGACACTTAACACAAATGATCTTTATGCAGTCCCAGTTCAATTAAAAATTAAAGCTGGCTTTGAAGTTGGAGCATGGCTCTCTCATTCTCTAAAGCCAAGCATGCTTGTTAAAAGAAAATATAAATCTCTGTATCATGTCAGAAGAGCCACCTGATATAGGACAAAAAAAATTAAGGGAATATTCTATTTCCACTAACCTCATAATTCTTTTGTTCTATTTTGACTCTTTAAGATTTTTCTTAAAGTATGAATTTTATATAAAAATTTATAAGATTAATACATATATATTTTATACTTTTTTAAAGATGTCAATGTTCATATAGTGTAGTAACTATTTCTAGAAAAATGCTTGCTGTCTGTACATGTTTTCCTGTTTGACTCTCCATCAGTTTTCTGCAGGGAATCATGACCAGGCCTAAAAGCAACTTTGAAGTCTCCAAAAAATGATGGGGCCCCACAAAGACTGTTTCATCAGGATGATGACTGTTGGACCCCAAAATTTAGGGTCTCAAGTGGGTACCCCAAGAACCCAGACTCCAGTCCAATTGATGCAACAGCGTGAGGTTCTGTACAGAAGGGCAAACTCTGTTCCTAAGAGCAAGAGCCACATCTTACTGTAGCCCCATGGGGGCTTTTAAAGGAAAAATACACAAAAGCCATAATATTACAATTCCCATACAATTTCATTTCACAAGATCATGGTCTGGTTACAGAGTGATCACAGAGGGGGTACAGTTATGTCAACAGGTACATTCTTCCTGAAACCTCAAGGGGGGGGTATCAGGGCAGGAGTGGAGTTTACACAAAGGTCACAGTGGTCCTTCCTGGAACATCTGCAACTATCCCAGTCACAGTTGAGCACATCTCTTAACAGAAATCTTTTTACATTGTTATATGGTTGCAGGGGAGATTGAACAATGGCTAAGTCAGGTTGCCCTTGGAACTAGATTTTTAGTTTCTCATTTCCTGGTGCTTGAAGTTTCTCTTTTCCTGAGGCTTAGGGGGTATAAGCCTGAACCGTTAGGGTCTTTCAATGATAATACCACTAAGCTGACAAACACCAACCAAAGATCGCCTTTGGACTACCAACTGCTCAGGACACTTTCAAGATGGCTAACTGAGATGATCCAGCTTCATAGACTATGCAACCAAGGACTTGAGATAAGCCATGCACTTTCCCATTATGCAGAGTTTGGACAACAAATGATAGAGCTACCTCTCCCAGAACTTAACAATTAACTTAAAATTTTTCTTTTCAGGATCTCTTAAAGACCATTTCTTGTCTAGACCTCCAGACATGTATGGTTGACTAGTGCTTGGATTAAAGGCAAGTGCCACCACACCTGGCTGTGTCCTCAGTGTGGTAATGAACCCACAGAGATACAGATGAATCTCTGCCTCCTGAATGGTAAGATTAAAGGCCTGTGCTACCACTACCTGACCTTTATGTTTAATATAGTGGCTGGCTTTTTCCTGTGATTCACAGGCAAGCTTTATTTGTTAGAGCACAAATAAAATATCACCACATTACCCATTTTTATCTATAATAAAAAATTATAAATAATATAAAAACTATATACAATAAGTTCAATAACTATATATAATATATACAAGCAATAAATGCATCAACAAGTCTTAGTCTGTTTGCATTTGACAATTTCAGTGAATACATTCCATTATCTATCCTATTTTGGTGAGTCTAAAATTTACCTAATTCATTTTCTCTCCTAACTTGTATGACCAATTAAAAACTATCTTTTGATGTCTTTCACACTTATACACTTCACATCTCTTTATTTTGCATTTCTTTTCTAAATTGTTAACAAGGAAAACTATAACTGTCTAATCTTCACCTCCCTCAGAGACCTGAGAAGGAAATAATATTACCTAGTTAGCATGAAGTGTAAACAAATGACTTCCAAAAAATGTGAGGAATGACAGAAGCAGCTGACTGCCCATACAGTCACCTGAGGTTTCTCTGCAACATTGGGGCATCTATCTTTGGCTTATAGGCCTACCGTATGTCAGTCATCTGTGAAGCAGGATTTTCTGAAGAGCTTTCCTACCTTGTCTTGGCAAGTATCAGCAATCCTTTCTTTTGTGTCCTGCTTGTCTGTTTTGAACAGCATACTGTCAGCAGTCAAAGCAAGGGCTTTTTCTTACACCGTGGCGAACTTTTGCCACAATGAAATCAAACTCCATATGGAGTTTCTTCAATGCCCATCATCTGCTCTGAAGTAGATTGGTGCTGCCAGGAGAGATATGTCTCGTTATCTAAAAAAAATAAAAATTTTATGTTATTAAAACACTTTAAATGCCATATTCTGTAGATCTCTGAGGTATTTGAAGATGACCTATATATCTAAGATTTCTACTTGAACTTGAAAACATACCTAATATGACTACAAGTTTTATTGTAATGACTAACTACTAACCTGCATTTATTATTATAAATAGTTGATAATAACTTTCAAGGACTAAAAAAATTGCATTACATTGTTAAATGAACTGTATAGTTACAATACCTTGAACAAGATTAAAAATATACAGTATTTTCTAACAAAATCAATCTTACATTTGTATTAATATACATAGTTTGTATACAACATACAAAAGTCCTACTTGATGTAAAATATTTAAAGCTAGTAGTTGCCTTTTAAAAGTAGATTCAATAATCTACAATTTATCCATCATTTCTATATATTTTTAGAGTAGATTTAATAATCTACCTCTTATCTATATATCTATAATCTCTCTTTTTTCGATTCAGAGTTGATTCAATAAACTACCCTTTATCCATCATTTCTATATCCTTTTTTTCAGAGTAGATTCAACTATCTACCTGTTATATATCTACTTTTTCTTTTTTTCAAACAAAAATCCTGAATCTAATCTCCTTGTTTATCTTTTTTTCTGACTATTATCAATTATCAAAAACTTGGAACCAACCAACCTAAACAATGACAATTAGCCGGGCGGTGGTGGCGCACGCCTTTAATCCCAGCACTCGGGAGGCAGAGCCAGGCGAATCTCTGTGAGTTCGAGGCCAGCCTGGGCTACCAAGTGAGCTCCAGGAAAGGCGCAAAGCTACACAGAGAAACCCTGTCTCGAAAAACCAAAAAAAAAAAAAAAAAAAAAAAAAAAAATGACAATTATCCATAACCTATTGAAAGACTAAAAACCACCTTCCCCACTTCTTGGGAATGTGGGTATCATGTTCTTAAAATTACTTCCTGCTGTCTGGGGGCAAAGGCATCTTTAGGGGATGCTGAAAAGAACAATTGTGGGTTAATTGTCAAGTCTTGGGAGAGGCAGCTCTATCATTTGTTGTCCAGTCTCTACATAATGTGAAAATGCAGACTTGTCTCAATTCATTGCTGGAGTAGTCTCTGAGGCTGGATCATCTAAGATAGCCTTCTCAAAATTGCCCTGCACAGTTTGTAGTCCAAAGCTAATTTTTCAGTGGTGTTTGTCAGCTTAGTAGTATCATCATCCTGATGGAATCATCATTGAGGGGCTCCATCATCTTTTTGGAGATTTCAAAGTCACTGTTAGATGAGGTTATGCTTCCCTACAGAAAATGGACAGAAACTCAAACCCAAAATCATATACAGGAAGCTAGATAAAGCTTTTTTTCTAGAAATAGTATTCTATATGAACATTAATATCATGACAAAAGATTAAAATACACATATATTAATCTTATAAATTGTGATATGAAATTCATATCTTAAGAAAAGTTTTAAAGAGTCAAAATAAAAGCAAAAAATTACGAGATTAGTGACAGTAAAATAGTTCTTTAATTTTGGTTTTTCTTCTTCTGACATGATACAGAGATTTTATATTTTCTTTTAATAAGCATGCTTGGGTTTAGAGAATGAGAGAGCCACACTCTAATCCCAAAGTCAGCTTTAATTTCTAATTGAACTTGGACTGCACAAAGACCATGTGTATTATGTATCTATAGAGAATAGCAGAATAGCAGAAACAAACATTTAGGAAGGCTTATGAAATTTTGTCCTGTAAGTTAGGGCAATTTACTCTTTTGCTTGGGACATTTTTTCTTCATGATTCGTCCTTTTTTTTCAGATGTCTCATTTGTCTAGTGTTCTTCAAATTTCTTGGCCTTCATTCTTCTGAAAGACAAAAAAAAAAAAAAAAAAAAAACCTTCCTCAACCCTAACTTTGGGGAGGTTCCCTTTTGGCAAGTTATATCTGATTAAATGGAAAGAATTTGTTAATGGTATAAGTTAGTTTAAATTGAATGGTCATGCTTGTTTTTTACAATAGGCATGTGGTTGTTTAATTGCTCTGGGAAGGGGTTTCTTCTATGATATCATGAAAGGAATGAACTGAATTTGTGACGGGGGCATGTGAGAGGCCCCTCAGGGAGTTTCCCAATGGCAATGGCAAAGGATTACCTTGTCTATCCCTTGTTGATCTGCATTCATTAGTCCAGTGTTTGCCTTTACCACACCTTCTGCATATTTCAGAAGGGAAGGGCATTCTGTGGAGATTATTCCTTAAAAAAAAACAATGTTTCTAGGAATGCCCTGATTACACTCCTTTTTCAGGTGGCCTTGTTTACCACATTTGAAATATTTGTCATTATTATTTTTCTTCAAACCTTGGGAATTCACCTCTCCTATCCAAGTATCATTATGGTTATGAGGTTCAATATTAATTATATCTCAGATCTATTCCCCCAAGGGTGCTGATCTTGCTTTTAATTGTCTAATTATCCTTTTGCATTGTGCATTAGCATTTTCAATAGCCAGAGATTCAATTATTATCTGTGTAGCTTCTGAATTTGGTATCATTCTATTTACTGCTGAAGACAGCCTTTGTAAGAAATCAGTGAAGGTTTCTTTTGGGCCCTGTATAACCTTTGTAAATGACTCAATTTTCTTTCCTACTTCTTCAATTCTGACAGCATTTAAGGCTACCATGTGGCATAAAATTAGGGTCATCATATAAACACTTTCTTTGTATATCAGAACAATTGCCTTCTCCAAGAAGTTGACCTTGAAAAATTTTCATACCTCTATTGTGACATCATTTTTCTATAGTCTTAGCCTCCTCTTTCCATTTGGTCTTCCATTGTAACAGGGTCCCAGCCTCTAAAGAGCTGTAACCAAATTTTCCAGTATTGAGGGAAAATTCTATTACAAATTTATCACAAGTTTAACATCTGCTTTACAAACAGAGAATGCATATCATAGGAGACTATAGCTTACTTGAATCTCCTCAAATCTGACATCTGCACAGGAGTTCAGCCAGATCATACACAGCTTTGAACATTTGGCTGTTACTGTAAGGTTACTGGATAGATTAATGTTGGCTGTTTGAAAGCTTTAGGCTGTTTCTCTGTAACTGTATAATGCAATGCTAACATAGCTTCATTTTTAAATTCTTCTATCTGGGTCTGAATATTTCTATGATCTGTTTTAACAAGTTTTTCTAAAACTTTATCTTGGCACTCATATCAACCAACCTTTTTAATGATAAACAAAAGTGATCAAGCAAATAATATTCATAATTGATGTTCTATAAATCCCATAAACATTAATTATCCTCTCATTTAATTGTCTCATTTTCAGACCACCTAATATGTTATCAAACAGAGACCAAATTTCCCTCTTTTGTAAAAATGTTTCTCATTTTTTCATGTGGGGAAAAAATTCTCTTTTAACTATTTCTCCCTTTAAGATATCTTCATTGACTCACCAATCTTCTGACTGTGTAGAACAGTAGAAGCCTGAGGGAGTTTCAAGGCAGCTACCTAGTGGCTGGGATGGGGATCCAGAGAGAGCCCACAACCCACCAGGAGAGAAGAAGCCAAAGACACTCTGGCCAACATGGGGTAGAGACTCAGGCCATGTACAGCTTGGGCCTGAGCTGGAGCCTGAAGGCCCCAGAAGAGTGGCTTTTTGTGAATTTGCAGGGGGTACAATGGAAGGTAGGGGATGAGGAATGAGAACATAAGTAAATGGGATGTTCAAGCTGGAACAGGGATGGAGTGGGAGGGCAATGGAATAGATACCATGATAGAGGAGACATCATGAGGATAGGGAGAAACTGGGTGCTAGTGAAGTTCCCAGGAATCCACAAGGATGACCTGTGGGGTTCCATCCCCCACCCCCATATTTTCCCAGAGTACTCTTGAATAGAAGCAGCAGGAAATATTGGAAGTATAAAGGAAAGAGAAACAGAAAATACAGGATAGCCTCAAGAGGGCCTAGATCCTAATCCATCAGGCCAGGGCTTTATTTATAACAAAGGGCTATTTATAACAATGCCAAGGGGAGGGACAAAGAACCTCCCCCTTGCTAATTACAGCTATGTGTAGACCCTTACAAACACCTGGTACTTGGACCTGTGATTCAATCAAACTCTTATGCAGTCCTGCTGGGTAAAACCACTAGGAAACCTAGAGGGCTCCAACAGTGACCACAGCTTAGACCTGATTAAAGTCTTGTGGATAGGGAGGTCATAGGCCTTAGCGGCAGAATTTATTACTCAGTTTATTACAATAAATAAATATTGTGCTATACAGTTTATTTTAACTTGACACAAGTTACAGTCATTGGAGAGAAGGGAAATTCAATTAAGAAAATGTCTCCATAAAACTGGGCTGTAGGCAAGCATGTAAGACATTTTATTAATTAGTCACTGAAGAGGGTAGGCCCAGCTTATTGTGGGTGGTGCCACCCCTGAGCCTATGGATCAGGGTTCTATAAGAAAGAAGACTTACCAAGCCATGAGAAGAGAGTAAGTGAGCAGAAGCCCTCATGGCTTCTGTACCAGCTCTTTCCTCTAGATTCCTGCCATGTTTGAGTTCCTGTCCTGGTTTCCTTAAGATGAAGAGTGATGTGGCAGTATAAGTCAAAAAAAAATCTTTCATCCCTAACTTTATTTTTGCTCATGATGTTTCATCATAAGCAATAGAAACACATAGACAAGTTGCTACCAGCAGTGGGGATTTGTTAAGAGAGACCTGGCAATGTTTTCTTGAGGAGGAGGGCTGAAAAGTTTTGGAACTTTGGGCTAGAAATGTCATTGAGTATTGAGAGCTCAGTGAGCAATCTGTAGGAGCTTGGGGGATCAAAAATATTGAAAGGAGTACAGACAATGGAGTACTGACTTTGGAATTTTCAGAGGGAGGCAAACACTGCTGGGCATTTTCTGTGAAGAATCTTTAGTTCTGTTTACCTGGGGCTGACAAAACTGCTTTGATTGACAAGGTACCAGGACTACTAAGGTGAAACCCTTGCATTTCTGGGATACTTTATGACTTTCTATAGGTGGAGCTAGGAAGTAAGTGGTAATTAAGAGGCTAGCACCTTCGAGGTAAAATCTTCTGGAAAGTGTTTGCTGAGTGTTAGCATACAGCACCTGTATTTTAGTCATGGCCAAGGTTGTAAGGTTGGGTTGGCAGCCAAACTTGATAAGGTAAGAGTCACTCAGTTGGTATAGGTTTTGAAGGTTTTAAGGGTTCAGGAGAAGTGAATTAAGCTTGGTATTGTGTAGCAGGGCTTGAGTCCCTGAAGAACACTCTGGAGATCATATTGTTAAAATTTCAGCTCAGATGCAGCAGGAGGCTCCAGCAGTTTTTGTGGTACCAGTACCATAGCATGGCCAACAAGATTAGCAGCAGCAGTGTAGAGTGGCCAGCTGGAGAATAGAAGACAAGCAGTGTGTGTGCAGAGGACAGTTCTGGAGAACTGAGCTAAGCCCTGTTGAGGAGTCCAGAAGTCATGTGTGAATTCCAGACCATTGTACATGGAGCCATTTACACTGTTCCAGTTGTGGTTTGCTTTGTTCATATTGTTATTGTGTCCTGGTTCTTCTCTCTTGAAGTAAGAATATATATATTTACTTTTCAGGAGGCCACATTGTAGAGAATTTGAGTTTTAAAATACTTTAAATTATAAAGAGATTGGCTATTTTAAAGAGACAGATCTTTTAATGTGGTTGAATTTGTAAAGACTGGGAATTTTAAAATTATTTATATTTTTAATGTGAGATCCTTGGAATGAATGAGAAGGAAAAGTTGTGGCTTAACAGTGATGTGTTTGTGTGTCACATTGTTATGGCATCAATTGTATTCATATGTTTAATGTCAACTTGACACAAATGAAAGAAATCTAAGAGGTAGGAGACTCAATTAAGAATATGCTTCCACTCTGTTCTTGATCCAGCTGGGATCTCCTGCTCCCACAGGCTCTCTTTCCCTCGACCCTTGCCCTTCATTACTCCCACTCATGTACAGCCTGTTCATGTAGATCTCAGTCATTTCTCCATCATTGGGCGATCCCCGTGTTTTTCTTGGGGTCCTGTTTTCCAGGTAGCCTCACTGGTGATGTGAGTAGCAGTCCAGTCATCCTTGTTCCACATCTAGTAAACTCCTATGAGTGAGTACATACAATATTTGTCTTTCTGAGTCTGGGTTACCTCACTCAGGATGATTTTTTCTAGATCCATCCATTTGCCTGCAAACCTCATGATGTCATTGTTTTTCTCTGCTGAGTAGTATTCCATTGTGTATATGTGCCACAATTTATTTATCCATTCTTTAGTTGAAGGGCATCTAGGTTGCTTCCAGGTTTTGCTATTACAAACAATGCTGATATGAAGATAGTTGAGCAAGTGCTCTTGTGGTATGATTGAGCATTCCTTGGGTATATACCCAAGAGTGGTATAGCTAGATCTTGGGGGAGATTGATTCCCAATTTTCTAAGAAAGCACCATATTGATTTCCAAAGTGGTTGTAAAAGCTTGCATTCCCACCAGCAGTGGAGGAGCGTTCCCCTGGTTCCACATCCTCTCCACCATAAGGTGTCTTCAGTGTTTTTTATCTTAGCCATTCTGACAGGCATAAGGTGGTATCTCAGAGTTGTTTTGATTTGCATTTCCCTGATGATTAGGGATGTTGAGCAATTCCTTAAATGTCTTTCAGCCATTTGAGTTTCCTCTGTTGAGAATTCTCTGTTTAGTTCAATAGCCCATTTCTTTATTGGACTGTTGGGCATTTTGATGTCTAATTCCTTGAGTTCCTTATATATTCTGGATATCAGTCCTCTGTCAGATGTGGGGTTGGTGAAGATCTTTTCCCATTGTGTAGGCTGTCACTTTGCCTTGTTGACCGTATCCTTTGCGCTACAAAAGCTTCTCAGTTTCAAGAGGTTCCATTGATTGATTGTTTCTCTCAGTGTCTGTGCTACTGGTGTTATATTTAGGAAGTGGTCTCCTGTGCCAATGCATTCCAGCCTACTTTCTACTTTGTCTTCTACCAGGTTCAGAGTAGCTGGATTTATGTTGAGGTCCTTGACCATGGTAAATGAAGACCACATGAGAAAAGAAAGAAACAAAGTGCTAGAGAGGCCCACAGAAATCCACAAAGATACCCCCACAATAGACTGCTGGCAATGGTCAAGAGACAGCCAGAACTGACCTACTCTGGTGATGGGATGGCCAAACACCCTAATAGTCGTGCTAGAAACCCCATCCAACGACTGAGGGATCTGGATGCAAAGATCCATGGCTAGGCCCCAGGTGGAGCACCAGGAGTCTAATTAGCAAGAAAGAGGAGGGTTTATATGAGCGAGAATTGTTGAAACCAAGATTGGATAAAGCACAGGGACAAATAGCCAAATGAGTGGAAACACATGAACTATGAATCAAAGGCTGCGGGCCCCCAACTGGATCAGGTCCTCTGAATAGGTGAGACAGTTGATTGGCTTGATCTGTTTGGGAGGCATTCAGGCAGTGGGACCGGGTCCTGTGCTCAGGGCATGAGCTGGCTGTCTGAAACCTGGGGCTTATGCAAGGACAGGATGCTTGACTCAGTCTGGGAGGAGGGGAATGGACCTGCCTGGACTGAGTCTACCAGGTTGATCTCAGTCCTGGGGGGGGAGGCTTTGCCCTGGAGGAGGTGGGAATGGGAGGTGGGCTGGGGGGAAGGGATGGGGAGCAGGAGTGGGGAGGACAAGGGAATCTGTGACTGATATGTAGAACTGAATGGTATTGTAAAATAAAATAAAAGGAAAAAAATAAAATAAAGGCAAAAATAAAATATGCTTTCATAATATTTGGTTGTAGGTAAGTTTGTATGGAATTTTTCTAATTAGTTATTGATGGGACAGCTCAGTACATTGTGAGTAGGGCTATCACTGGGTTGGTGATCTTGGGTTCTATATGAAAGCAGACTGAGAAAAAAGCCAACAAGCATAACTCCTCATGGCCTCTGCATTAGCTGCTGCCTGTATGTTCCTGCCTTGTTAGAGTTCTTGTCCAGACTTACTTTGATAGTGAACAGTGATATGGCAGTTTAAGCCAAATAAAAAGTTTCCTCCCTGACTTGCTTTTTGGCCATGGTGTTTTGTTACAGCAACAGAATCCATAACTAAGACAGATATATGTAAAATTTTAAATATTTACATCTTTACCTATAGAATAGTGTAGTTTCTTTCATAATCACAGAAACTTCTTTCAGATATGGGAAACAGTCAAAAAAGAGACACATATTTTTTCAAAGTGATGGAAATAACTGCCAATTGCTTAGCCCCAACAGTATATCAAAGTAGCCCCTAGTCCCTGAGTTCCCAGGGAACATGACAGAAGGATATGGAAAAGTACAGTAGAATGAGGTCTCTATATGACACACATGTTGCTTTATAAATTCTTAACAGGTGTGGCCACCTTACAGGACGGGAAAACATACAGAGACATATGAACATAAACAAACATAGACATAAACACACACAATGACACACAGAGACAAACTCTGTATGTCAAATTACTCTGATTGGTCAATAAATAAAACACTGATTGGTCAGTGGCTAGGCAGGAAGTATAGGCAAGACTAACAGAGAGGAGAAAAGAAAGAACTTGAAGGCAGAAGGAGTCACTGCCAGCCTGCTGCCATGACAAACAGCATGTGAAGATGCCGGTAAGCCACAAGCCATGTAGCAAGGTATAGATTTTTGGAAATGGATTAATTTAAGCTATAAGAACAGTTAGCAAGAAGCCTGCCATGGCCATACAGTTTGTCAGCAATATAAGTCTCTGTGTTTACTTGGTCAGGTCTGAGCAGCTGTGGGACTGGCGGGTGATAGAGATTTGTCCTGACTGTGGGAAAGGCAGGAAAACTCTAGCTACACATGCACATACACATAGATGCATACTATGTTACATACATGCAGACACATGGAGACACACAAATACAAGTACACACACAGACACACATTTACACCAACACACACTCACCCAGAATGTACAGAAATGGGAATGTTAGAGAAGAAGAGGTTCTGAAGTGGTGGTATGGGGACAAGAGTTTAGGGTGGGATGAATATGGTTACACTGTGTGCAAGTGTGAAGTGTTTTAAAATACTGAATGAAATTTTCAAGTCAGTTCTTCATTTTCAATGTGGACAATAATAAGAATAGTTGAGAGTTACAGAATATGAGCTGGCTCCCTGATCCTGGGCTCCCAAAGATTAAGGTCTCTTGATGACTCATTTTTCCATGTAAAACACAGGATCCCTCCATTAGTCCCTATACAATAGAATAGGGATGAACCAGGAACCAGCCAGTGTTCCAGATTTAAACTCTGCTCATGACAAATTTCCCATAAGAAATGGGTCTTTTTCATGGGATACTGAATAAGCATGAAACTGGTAGAGTGTAGATGGGATGTGAGATATGGAAACTCCTTGTACTGTTGGGTATCTATACAATTTTGTGAATGCAGAGAAATGTATTTGTCCAGGGAAAAATATGTAAGATCATGAGATGAAACCCCTTGATGAAAGGTTAATCTGGTTATGGCTTAGAATTTAAGGAAACATATTGAAGACCTGGGCAAGGCCTATATTAGGAAGGTCATGAAACTATGGATAAATCTGCTCCTGTTGTTTGGCTATATGGACACATTGTCTGACTTCATATTAAATGCTTATGTTTACATCCATAGATAGTACTGACCTAAACCTTGAACAAAGAAGCTTTTCTGTTATATAAATTGCAATGACTGAAGGGACTTGTGTTTCATAAAGATGCTGAGAACACACAGTTCTGCAAGACAATTGCATCAACCTCTCCCAACCTCAAAAAATACCCTGAATGGAGGGAAGAAAGCATAGGAAATCTAAACAATAGTGAGGAGAACAATGAGATGCTGTCTTCTGTGCACAAAATACTGTAGTTTTCATGAACTCATAACAAATGTGGCTCTGAACTGAGTGCATTAACATTCATTCATAGATGAGGGAGGACCTCATGGGCTCTAACTTACCCAGTGGAGCAAAGGACATTCAAGGGAGAGAAAGTCATTGTTTGCAGTAATGTAGTGTAGCTAGAGTTTTCCTGCCTGGCCCACAGTCAGGACAAATCTCTGTCACCTGCCAGTCCCATAGCTGCTCAGACCCAACCAAGTAAACACAGAGACTTACATTATTTAAACTGTTTGGCCTAATGGCTCAGGCTTCTAGCTAACTGTTCTTATATCTTAAATTAATCCATTTCTATAAATCTACACCTTGCCACGTGGCTCGTGGCTTACTGGCGTCTTCACATGCTGCTTGTCATGGCTGCGGCTGGCAGTGTCTCTCTACGCCTTCCTGCTTTCTCAATTCTCCTCTCTGTTAGTCCCACCTATACTTCCTGCCTGGCCACTGGCCAATCAGTGTTTTATTTATTGACCAATCAAAGCACACATTTGACATACAGACCATCCCACAGCAATGTATCCACTGCTGAGTTAACTCATGCCCCATGAAATATATTCATGCCTGTGTCAACATGAGTGACCATAATTAAACCCATTGAGTCACAAAGCTGTGAAAGTGTTAGTTGACCCCCAAAGTGGTTGCCTCCCATAGGTTGAGAACCATTGCTCCAGGATATATGTGGATTTTGCCTGCATATTCAAAACTGAGGTTCCCTTTCTTCCCTTTCAAGAGCCCTTCTTTAATATTGTTTCCTGTTGCCTCATATTCTCTCAAATGTGTAGAGATTTGGTTTGAGTCATTTACTTTCTATATTTGGGACTTAGAATTTGCTACATTTATCTGTGTTGTAAGTAATATCTCAGTGTCAGAACACTTTCAGTGGTAGCTCTGAAATAAAAAGGTTGTTGACTGAAGACTGGACCAGCATATCAGAGAATTCTGTAATTTGAGTTGTGCATCTGGGAAATGAAAGAATGCCATTGTCAGAAGTGATTTCACAATCCCTCATTAAATTCTAGACTGTGCCAAGTATTGCCTGTGTCAGCTGCCACCAATGTGGTAGCAGGAATGTCTGAATTAGTAGGTTAACCCTCTTCTCTGTTGTTTTATAGCCTTAATACTTTTCAACAAATTAGATGTAAATGTTTGCAACATATTTGATTTTCAAATAATTGCTATCATTTCACCCAAGTTGCTGAATATGTTTGAACGATGCATTTGTTCGTGTTCAGGGTGTGCTCACACATATGTAATGAATGTGGAAGTGTCTCTGTAGTTGTTCATTGACTACTCTAAAACCTAAAAGATCAACAGTGGTATCAGGGTATGTGTTTCAAATAGTTTGGTCATATCATGTGGAAAGGATACTTCTTTCTAAACATATAAGGTGCCTTTTTTCATAGAGAATCCAATTGCTGTAGGTAATTTGTAAAATAGGGATCTCAAGTGGATAAATAATGCTTGTATTCAACTCTGAAAAGAACACTGGAAATGCATATAAACAATGAGGGTGCAGCTTGCAGTCAGTGTGAACTTGCTGAAGGAATGAAAAAGAATTCTGGTGAATGTTATTCCTGTACTCTTTTAATAACTTTAATGTGTTGTGCAGTAATCAGATGAAGACAGTGGAAAAGGGAATATGTTCTGATTTGCACAGTCACTAGATAGTGAGGGTCTCTTGCCAGATTTAGTCTGAACTGCACATAGAAAATATGACCATGAGGATGCAAAACTGGACTAACTGGTGAAGTATTTCATTTGGCCTCTACTTCCTCTGGGATATTCTTTTTTCGAAGACATAAGGATCCCTGTAACACCTATTTTCAACTGCTCTCTCATCTTACCAGTTCAGGAACAACTTTACACCATTCTTGAGTCTATGCAGACTTTGAAGCAACTGTAACATGCTTGTAAAGCACATACTTGTAGCTTTTACCCTAGTGTTCACTATGAACAAGAGAATGTGATCTTGTCAGAATAAATTATCATATTGTGATATCATAAAATACAATTTTGAAGTAAATTTGGTTTACTGAAAAAGATTAGGATTTTTCTTATGCAATATATTTTCAAAATAATTGATTTTATGCTGAATAGAGTATATAAATATACACATACATCGAGGTTGAAATCTTTAATCATCTGTCTCATTAAGTCCTTTATATATGGCTGAGTGAGTGCATAAGTATTTTAAAAAGGTATTTTTGTTCACATTTAGCAGTCTTTGTTCACATTTCCTCAAATTATGAATCCATGCATTGAAATGTAAGCATAAAATTTACCAAGACTGCACAAATCATAAGCTGTAGGACCAGCATCATCTCTGACAAAACTGCTGTTTTAATACCCTTTGGAGATGAATTTTAGTTTTGTGTTATTAGAAAGTTATTGACCACAACTTGAAATATAGATATGACATGTCATAAATATTTACATTCTTATAAATGCAAATAATTTCATAGGGGCAAACTGGTTTGTTTCATGCCTATATACACTACATGATTTATTATAAATGGAAATGATTTCATGATGGAAACATTTAGAAATGCACAAGACATTATTTTTCTAGACCAATAATTTTGATGGATCTGTATTATCTGGTGCCATTATCATTATAGTTAGAGTGAATAATCAGATATTAAATTTATTTTCCTGAAAAGTCACATTCCTCCATTTTCATTCTAAATTATTTGCACTAATACTTAAAGTTTTCACATTGTCAAAATCATTTTTTATTCTATTTTATTTTTATTCATTTTTATTTTATTTGAAAATTTTCTTTCCTTTTATATACCAACCCTTGTTTTCCCTCCTTCCTCTTCTTCTACTCCCCCCACATCCCCTCTTCTTACTCCCATACCCTCCTCATAGCAAGTAAGGCCTCCCTTGGGTAGCCAACACAGGCTGGCACAAAAGTTTGGGCTGGACTTAGCCCCTCCCCCCTGCGTCAAGGCTGAGTAAGGCATTGCACCCTAGGGAATGGGCTCTAAAAAGCCAATTATGCTTTAATCTCAGCACTTAGGAGGCAGAGGCAGTCCTGTGAGTTTGAGGTCAGCCTGGTCTACAGAACAAGTTCCAGGACAGTTTCCAAAGCTACACAGAAAAACCCCATCTCAAAAACAAACAAACAAACAGCCAGTTAATGTACCTGGGATGAGTCCTGGTCCCATTGCCAGGAGACCCAAAACACATCAAGCAATGCAAGTGTCACCCACATTCATAGGACCCATGCAGGTTCCCCAGCAGTCAAGCCAGAGCTCCCACTAGGTTGGGTCAGTTATCTCTGTGGCTTTTCTCATCATGATCTTGATTGCCTTGCTCATATAATTATGGTGATATTTTATTTGTACTGAAATGTGATTTTATTTGTATGTTAATAAATAAAGTTGCCTAGGGGTCAGAGCTAATAGCAAGCCATAGCAGAGCTGGGCGATGGTGGTGAACACCTTTAATCCCAGCACTTGGGAGGCAGAGCTAGGCAGATCTCTCTGTGTTCAAGGATACAGTCAGCATGGAGACACATGTCTTTAATCTCAATACCACCCATAGAAGAACTGGAGGTCTGTACAGACAGGCAGTGATGAGGAGGTCATGTGGTTGGGTTTACAACCAATGAGAAGGCAGAATAGAAAGTCAATAAAAAGGACAAACAAACAGGAAGGAGGTCTCTTGGCTGAAGAGGACACCAGCAGCAGTAAGGATAAGGTTTTTAGCTCTTAGCTCTGACCTCTTGGGCTTTCATCTCTGCATTGGCTCTGTGTTTCTTATATAACAAGACAATTACTTCTACATATAATCCTTCCTTCCTCTCTTCAAATGAACTCCAGGATCTTGGCCAAGTGCTTGGCTATGGGTTTCTGCAGCTGCTTCCATCAGTCACTAAATGTAGGTTCTAATATGACAATTAGGGTAGACACCAATCTTAGTGCAAGTGAAAGCTAGTTCAAGCATCCTCTTCACAACTGCTATGAGTCTTAGCTGAGTACAATCTTGTGAGTTCCTGAGGATTTTCCTAGCTGCATATTTCTCTTCATCCCTTTAATGGTACCCTCTGTCAAGATATCTCTTTCATTGCTCTCCCTCAACGTTTTTCCCCCAACTCTGCTATCTCCAGACCTCATGTTTCCATCTCCCATTCCCTTCCCCTCTATTCCCCCCTGCTGGTTCACCCAGGAGATTTTAATGCTTTTGCATTCCAGGGGTAATCAATGTGTGTCCCTGTTAGGGTCCTCCTCTTTAGGTAGCTTTCCTGGAGGGTGGAGTGTAGCCTCATTATCCTTTACCTTGTGTATGATATTTGCTTATGACTGAGTACATACCATGTTTGTCTTTCTGGATCTGGGTTATCTCACTCAGAATGATTTTTTTCTAGTCCCATCCATTTGCCTACAAATTTCATGATGACATTGTTTTTTAATGCTGCATAATACTCCATTGTGTAAATGTGCCACCATTTCTTTATCAGTTCTTCAGTGGAAGGGCATTTAGGGGAACACTCCTACACTGCTGGTGGGAATATAAACTTGTACAGCCACTCTGGAAATCAGTATGGCATTTTCTCAGAAAATTGGGTATCAATCTTCCTCAAGACCCAGCTATAACACTCTTGAGCATATACCCAAGGAATGGTCAATCTTACCACAAGGACACATGCTCAACTATTATCATATCAGCATTATTTGTAATAGCCAGAACCTGGAAACAACCTAGATACCCCTCAACTGAAGAATAGATTAAGAAAACGTGGCACATATACACAATGGAGTACTACTGAGCAGTAAAAAACAATGATATCATGAAATTCTTAGGCAAATGGATGGAATTAGAAAATATCATCCTGAGTGAGGTAACCCAGACTCAGGGGACAAACATGGTATATACTCACTCATAAGTGGATGCTAGATGTAAGGCAAAGGATAACCAGACTATAATCCACAGCTCTAGAGAAGCTTTCTAATGAGGAGGGACACTAAGAGAGACACATAGATAGCCCAGTGAAGGAGTAATAGATGAGATCTACATGAGTAAACTGGGAGTGTGTGTGGGGAGGGTAATGGAGGACCAAGAATGGGGGATAAGAACATAAGAAAATGGGAGTGTCAAGCTGGAATGGGGACAGAGTGGGAGAGCAAGGAAAGAGATACCATGACAAATGAAGACATCATGGGAATAGGAAGAGCCAGGGTACTGGGGAAGCTCTCAGGAATCCACAAGGATGACCCCAACTTGGACTAA